>NC_141009.1:70302223-70324880 GCF_052327205.1 Somniosus microcephalus
CTGGGTCTTTCCACCGCCCCTCCACAACCGGTCTCTGGATCCTGGGTCAGTAGTTGGGAGATGCGACATCGAAGCCCAGACACACAGGATGGTTTTGGAATGAAGTTATTCAGAGAGCGGCGGTGCCATTGGGAGTAAAGGGAGGCCCCAGTGTAACACTCTGCTTCTCCCCCCGCAGACCTGGCCCCCAAGAATGTTCGAGTGAATGCTGTGAGGTGGAGTAATGGAGCTGGCCGTTCCCTTGCCGTTTCCATTCTGTTCGGGATTAACGCATCCTCTCCAGCTTAGATCAACACTTTCTCTCGGTCGCTTTCCCCTCTCGTCCTCTGAAGGTGCTGCTGCAGGCTGGGGTATCCGGAGTGTTCGTGCCCTCCAGTGCTGTACCTTGCCCATCTGCCTCTTCTCGTGTATGATCTTGGGACAGCGAGTGCTGAGGCTGTTTGACTGTAGGGGAAATCGCACCCGAGCCTCTGACCTCCACGTATGTAGACTTCTGAACAGGAAGCACTAGTTAACATTTCCCACCCTACCCAATTATACCACTGCCTCCTGCTGCTCCCGCTCAGGGCCACAGTGCAACCTCCTGATCTGAGCCTCAGCTTCAGCACTGTGGGGTGGGGTGCTGTGTGCGTCTAACTCTCCTCTTCCTTTCTAGCCCTGGAGTGATCGTCACAGACATCCACAAGCGAGCTGGCCTGAATGAGGGGGATTACACTGAGGTAAGTTATTGACTGGTGTCACAGGAGTGTCCGGCCTGAGCTGCAAAACTCAGTGAGCCCTCACTGTCGCACTCAGCTGTAGTTGGATCTCCCTCTGTAATCGAGCGTCCCAATCGGTTGCAGTGGGTGGGGTGGGGACGGAGAGTGGGGTTGCAGTGGAGGGAGCATAGGAACAGGAGGAGGGCCATTGAGCCTGTTCCGCCAGTCAATGAGATCATGGCTTATCTGTGACCTAACTTCATAGCCTTTGGCCCATATCCCTTAATACCTTTGGTTAACAAAAAGCTATCAATCTCCGATTTAAAATTAACAATTGATCCAGCATCAATTGCCGTTGGGCTGAAGAGAGTTCCAAAACTTCTACCACCCTTTGTGTGTAGAAGTTGGTTCCTAATTTCATTCCTGAAAGGTCTGGCTCGAATTTTTTAGTCCTAGAATCCCCAACCAGCAGAAATAGTTTTCTCTCTCTACCCTATCTGTCCCCCTTAATATCCTGAAATCTTCGGTCAGATCACCCCTTAACCTTCAAAATTCTAGGGGACTACAACCCTAATTTGTGTAATCTCTCCTCGTAACTTAGGAACAGGGATGGGGAGGGGGTTTTGCAGTGGGGGGGTTTTGCAGGGTTGGGGAGGGGGTTTGCAGTGGGGGGGGTTTGCAGGGTTGGGGAGGGGGTTTGCAGTGGGGGGGTTTGCAGGGATGGGGAGGGGGGTTTGCAGTGGGGGGGGTTTGCAGGGATGGGGGAGGGGGTTTTGCAGTGGGGGGGTTTGCAGGGATGGGGAGGGGGTTTGCAGTGGGGGGGTTTGCAGGGATGGGGAGGGATTTGCAGTGGGGGGGTTTTGCAGGGATGGGGAGGGGGTTTGCAGTGGGGGGGTTTGCAGGGATGGGGAGGGGGTTTGCAGTGGGGGGGTTTGCAGGGATGGGGAGGGGGTTTGCAGTGGGGGGGTTTGCAGGGATGGGGAGGGGGTTTGCAGTGGGGGGTTTTGCAGGGATGGGGAGGGAGTTTGCAGTGGGGGGGTTTTGCAGGGATGGGGAGGGGGTTTTGCAGGTGGGGGGTTTGCAGTGGGGGGTGCAGGGTTGGGGAGGGGGTTTGCAGTGGGGGGGTTTGCAGTGGGGGTGTGCAGGGTTGGGGGAGGGGGTTTGCAGTGGGGGGGGTTTGCAGTGGGGGGTGCAGGGTTGGTGAGGGGGTTTGCAGTGGGGGGGTTTGCAGGGATGGGGAGGGGGTTTTGCAGTGGGGGGTTTTGCAGGGATGGGGAGGGGGTTTTGCAGTGGGGGGTTTTGCAGGGATGGGGAGGGGGTTTTGCAGGTGGGGGGGTTTTGCAGGGTTGGGGAGGGGGGTTTGCAGTGGGGGGGTTTGCAGTGGGGGGGTGCAGGGTTGGTGAGGGGGGTTTGCAGTGGGGGGGCAGGAATGGGGGGGGTTTGCAGCGAGCGGTCGGGGGTTGTGGGGGGGGGGTTTTGCAGCGAGTGGTCGGGGTTGTGGGGGGGGTTTGCAGCGAGCGGTCGGGGTTGCAGGGGGGGGTTTGCAGCGAGCGGTCGGGGTTTGTAGGGGGGGGTTTTGCAGCGAGCGGTCGGGGTTGTGGGGGGGTTTGCAGCGAGCGGTCGGGGTTGTGGGGGGGGGTTTGGCAGCGAGCGGTCGGGGGTTGTGGGGGGGGGGTTTGCAGCGAGCGGTCGGGGTTGTAGGGGGGGGGTTTTGCAGCGAGCGGTCGGGGTTTGTGGGGGGGGGTTTTGCAGCGAGTGGTCGGGGTTGTGGGGGGGGGGTTTGCAGCGAGTGGTCGGGGTTGTGGGGGGGGGGGTTTTGCAGCGAGCGGTGGGGGGGGGTTTGCAGCGAGCGGTCCGGGGTTGTAGGGGGGGTTTGCAGCGAGCGGTCGGGGTTGTGGGGGGGGGTTTGCAGCGAGCGGTCGGGGTTGTGGGGGGGGTTTGCAGCGAGCGGTCGGGGTTGTGGGGGGGTTTGCAGCGAGCGGTCGGGGTTGTGGGGGGGGGTTTGCAGCGAGCGGTCGGGGTTGTCGGGGGGGGTTTGCAGCGAGCGGTCGGGGTTGTAGGGGGGGGTTTGCAGCGAGCGGTCGGGGTTGTGGGGGGGGGTTTGCAGCGAGCGGTCGGGGTTGTAGGGGGGGGTTTGCAGCGAGTGGTCGGGGTTGTAGGGGGGGTTTGCAGCGAGCGGTCGGGGTTGTGGGGGGGGTTTGCAGCGAGCGGTCGGGGTTGTGGGGGGGGGTTTGCAGCGAGCGGTCGGGGTTGTGGGGGGGGGTTTGCAGCGAGCGGTCGGGGTTGTGGGGGGGGGTTTGCAGCGAGTGGTCGGGGTTGTAGGGGGGGGTTTGCAGCGAGCGGTCGGGGTTGTAGGGGGGGTTTGCAGCGAGCGGTCGGGGTTGTGGGGGGGGGTTTGCAGCGAGCGGTCGGGGTTGTGGGGGGGGGTTTGCAGCGAGCGGTCGGTGTTGTGGGGGGGGTTTGCAGCGAGCGGTCGGGGTTGTGGGGGGGGTTTGCAGCGAGCGGTCGGTGTTGTAGGGGGGGTTTGCAGCGAGTGGTCGGGGTTGTGGGGGGGGGTTTGCAGCGAGCGGTCGGTGTTGTAGGGGGGGTTTGCAGCGAGCGGTCGGGGTTGTGGGGGGGGTTTGCAGCGAGCGGTCGGGGTTGTGGGGGGGGTTTGCAGCGAGCGGTCGGGGTTGTGGGGGGGGTTTGCAGCGAGCGGTCGGGGTTGTGGGGGGGGTTTGCAGCGAGCGGTCGGGGTTGTAGGGGGGGTTTGCAGCGAGCGGTCGGGGTTGTGGGGGGGGGTTTGCAGCGAGCGGTCGGGGTTGTAGGAGGGGGTTTGCAGCGAGCGGTCGGGGTTGTGGGGGGGGTTTGCAGCGAGCGGTCGGGGTTGTAGGGGGGGGTTTGCAGCGAGTGGTCGGGGTTGTGGGGGGGGGTTTGCAGCGATCGGTCGGAGTTGTAGGGGGGGGTTTGCAGCGAGCGGTCGGGGTTGTGGGGGGGGTTTGCAGCGAGTGGTCGGGGTTGTGGGGGGGGTTTGCAGCGAGCGGTCGGGGTTGTAGGGGGGGGTTTGCAGCGAGCGGTCGGGGTTGTAGGGGGGGTTTGCAGCGAGCGGTCGGGGTTGTGGGGGGGGGTTTGCAGCGAGCGGTCGGGGTTGTAGGGGGGGGTTTGCAGCGAGCGGTCGGGGTTGTGGGGGGGGGGTTTGCAGCGAGCGGTCGGGGTTGTAGCGGGGGGTTTGCAGCGAGCGGTCGGGTTTGTGGGGGGGGGTTTGCAGCGAGCGGTCGGGGTTGTCGGGGGGGGGGGTTTGCAGCGAGCGGTCGGGGTTGGGGGGGGTTTGCAGCGAGCGGTCGGGGTTGTAGCGGGGGGTTTGCGGCGAGCGGTCGGGGTTGTGGGGGGGGATTTGCAGCGAGCGGTCGGGGTGCCAGTTCTGACCACTTACCTTTTTTCCTTTCAGTTCCTGAATAAATGCAAGGTGACCCACGCCTTGGGGCGCCCCGGGCAGGTGGATGAAGTGGCTCAAGCCATCGCCTTCCTGGCCTCTGACGCAGCCTCCTTCATCACTGGCGTCACGTTACCCGTGGATGGCGGCCGCCATGCCATGTGCCCGCGGTGAGCGGGTTAAACTCCTGCGTGTGGCAGCCCGGGTTCCCCAGAGAGGGGCATTCGGAGCCTGTTTCGTTTGTATTTCCCAGTGTTCTCAGCAGGTGCATCGATTTGAAATGCCTTTGCTGTGTTGGTGCCCATGTATTTGGGCGTACGTGATGTTTTTTGAACGGGTTTCTCGAGAAACTGCAGGGGAAAGGTCAAAGTGCACCGAGGCCGGAAGCATCTCCATTGTACTATCTCCTTTTCAGTTGCAGCAAAATCAATAAACTGCACTGCTGCTGACCTGAAGCTGTCGTTTGTACAAAATTCTACTGCAGTGAAAATAAAACAAATTGTGATTGACTTTCTCCTTTCCCCGGGCCTCCTCTGCAGCCTCCAGTTTAAGCCTTTCTAACCGGGTCGGGCCGGGTCTTGTCCCTTCAGACTGCTCGCTGTTCCGGCTGCACTTGGGCTTCCGGATTCACCACCAGGGGAGTTGGTTTCTGTCTGTCACTCCCTTTAACTTGAATGGTGAGCAGCCGGTTTGGGCTCGGCCTGATATTTGCCCCGCTTTAGTCGTCACCAGCCAGTCTCTCGGCGCTCCTGTCGGCTGTCCATGCCATTGTTACCGCCAGACTCGGCTATTCCAACACATTCCTGGCGGCCCTCACACCTTCCACCCTCTGTAAACATGAGCTCATTCCAAACTCTGCTGCCCGTGTCCTAACTCGCACCAAGTCCCGTTCACCCAGCACCTCTGTGCTCGCTGGCCTACATTGGCTCCCGGTTAAGTCTCTTTATCAAAAAAAATTAAAAAATTCTTGCCCTTTTCAAATCAGTCAACGGTCATGCCCCTCCCTACCTCTGAAATCCCCTCCACTTGTACAACCCTCCAAGATCTCTGCGCTCCTCTAATTCTGGCCTCTTGCGTATCCCTGATTTTAATCGCTCCACCTTTGGCGGCCGTGCCTTCAGCTGCCTGGGCCCCGAGCTCTGGAATTCCCTCCCTAAACCTCTCCTTTAACCCTACCTCTTTGATCAAGCTTTTGGTCACCTGTTGTAATATCTCCTTACGTGACTCGGTGTCACATTGTGTCTGGTAACACTCCTGTGAAGCGCTTTGGGATGTTTTACTATGGTAAAGGCGCTATATAAATGCAAGTTGGTGCAGTAAGCGCACCCGCTTGTGATACGGATAAGGGATTTCGACAGCTTGCCTGCCAATTGCATTATCAACCACTGGGGGGCCACGTTGCCTGCCCACCACATCCCCCTGCCGCAGACACGGCATATTCTACACTGCCCAACGCCTGCACACAGGCTAAAATTGATAGCTGGATTTATATGCAGCTTGATTAATACACTGAAGCCCCATTTCAGATAGGATAGAGGGAGGTGTCACTGGCTTACAGCAACTCGCACCCAACATGCTTCTAGCACCTTCCTTTTTGGGAGGGTGCCACTAATAATTGACCCATCGCACCTGCAATAATTGCTAGGCTGCTCCTCTGCTGGCGAGGTCAGTCCCAAAAGTCACGGAGTGAACCAGCGGACAATTGAGGCAGAGACTAAAGGAAGACAAAGTTGGTCCACAAGGGGTTAAAATACCCTTCCAGCAACATATCTCTTTGTTTAATAAAGTGACAGGACTTGTGGATGAACCTTTCTATCTTAATTATATCAACAACACTACAGGGGTGGAGATATGGAAGGACCACATGGGTGTACAATAAGGCTTCTTTTTCAATATTATCCCCTCCTGAAGGTGCTGACACGTACCTGGGGCTCCACAGGCAAAAGGCCATTCCGCATCTGTGGATTGTGACAGGGATAGGGCTCCAATCTGGGGAGCCTTGCACCAAAGCCGATCCAGCACTCACCTGTCTGTGCACACACTTTGCATTAAGGGTCACGGGTTAGTGAATAAGACCACACATCTTCCCTAACCCTGGGCACTGAGGCCCCAGCTGGAGGATTGTGTCCAATTCTGGGCTCAACACATCAGGAGAGGGTGCAGAGGAGATTTACTAGAATGGTTCCAGAGATGAGGGATTACAGTTACAGGGCTAGACTGGAGAAACATAGAAGACAGGAGCAGGAGTAGGCCATTCGGCCCCTCGAGCCTGTTCCGCCATTTAATGAGATCATGGCTGATCATCCAAATTCAGTCCCCTGTCCCTGCCTTCTCCCCATATCCCGTGATCCCTTTAGCCTTAAGAAATATATCTAACTCCTTCTTGAATATATTTAATGAATTGGCCTCAACTGCCTTCTGTGATAGAGAATTCCACAGGTTCACCACTCTTTGGGTGAAGAAATTCCTCATCTCTGTCCTAAATGGCTTACCCCTTATCCTTAGACTGTGACCCCTGGTTCTGGACTCCCCGGCCATTGGGAACATCCTTCCTGCATCTAATCTGTCTAGTCCTGTTAGAATTTTATAAGTTTCAATGAGATCCCCTCTCATTCTTCTAAACTCTAACGAATACAAGCCCAATCGACCCAATCTCTCTTCATATGTCACTCCTGCCATCCCAGTTATCAGTCTGGTGAATCTTCGCTGCACTCCCTCCATGGCAAGAACATTCTTCCTCAGATAAGGCGACCAAAACTGCACACAATACTCAAGGTGCGGTCTCACCAAGGCCCTGTACAACTGCAGCAAGACATCCTTGCTCCTATACTCGAATCCTCTCGCTATGAAGGCCAACATACCATTTGCCTTCTTAACCGCCTGCTCCACCTGCATACTTACCTTCAGCGACTGGTGCACAAGGACACCCAGGTCTCGTTGAACTTCCCCTTCTCCCAATCTACTGCCATTCAAATAATAATCTGTCTTCCTGTTTTTGCCACCAAAGTGGATAACCTTGCATTTATCCACATTATACTGCATCTGCCATATCACCCAACCTGTCCAAATCATACTGGAGTTTCTCTGCATCCTCCTCACAGCACACACGCCCAGCTTTGTGTTGTCTGCAAACTTGGAGATATTGGCCCAGAAATTCAGGTCGGGGGCTTCCCGCGGGTGCAAGCCCCCGACCTGCACTTACCTAGTGCGCTGGCCGTTGTGCTGTGGGCCCGCGTGGGATTCCGATCCTGGGCCTCCAATTGCCAGCACGCAGTGCTTACGTATCCCAGGGGCGCAGTTAGTTCGAAGCATCCCCTGGGATCACGTGGGCCATGGAAAGCCAATGGTAGCAGGGAATGCTTCATTCATAAATTTGACAGGAAGAGCTGTCAAACCTATAAATACTATAAGCCCCAAAACATCACTAAAACTTCAAATAATTTTTTTTCTAAATCACATTTTTAAAATAACTATAAATTACATAATATAACTATTTTAAACAATAATTTAAAATTTTGAAAAAATGAATTACATTTTCTAATGGGGCAAAAAATCAACTTACCTTTCTTTAAAGTATTTAAAAATAATAAACCTGTGGAAAAAATGTCTTAATTTTAATTAATTCACCACTTACCTTGTTAAAAGCGGGCCTTGCACCTGCTTTTTAAAAAAGTGTAACTGCTGAAGACTTACCCTCCCGGAGAAACCGGCAATAAAACCGTAAGTTCGATGCGCACGCGCTGCCTCTCCGGCGCACGCGTTCCACCTCTGAACCCCTTCTTTCAGGGGAACAGAAGTTCTGGTTTCCCGCGCACGCGCAGTGCACGCACGAAACTGGCACTTTCGTTGGGACTATGGGTGAGTAACCAGCGCGTACTCACCCGTGGGGACCCGAATTTCTGGATTACATCTAGTTCCCTCGCCTAGGTCATTAATATATATTGTGAACAGCTGGGGTCCTAGGACCGATTCCTGCGGTACCCCACTAGTCACTGCCTGCCACTCGGAAAAAGACCCGTTTATTCCAACTCTTTGCTTCCTGTCTGCCAACCAGTTCTCTATCCAAGTCAATACCTTGCCCCCCAATCCCATGTGCTTTAACTTTGCACGTTAATCTCTTATGCGGGACCTTATCGAAAGCCTTCTGAAAGTCCAAATACACTACATCCACTGGTTCTCCCTTATCTACCAGTTACATTCTCAAAAATTCCAGTAGATTAGTCAAGCACGATTTACCTTTTGTAAATCCATGTTGACTTTGTCCGATCCTGTCACTGTTTTCCAAGTGCTCTGCTATTACATCCTTTATAATGGACTCTAGCATTTTCCCCACTACCAATGTTCGGCTTACCGGTCTGTAATTCCCCGTTTTCTCTCTACCACCTTTTTTGAATAGCGGGGTAACATTAGCTACCGTCCAATCCATGGGAACTGTTCCAGAGTCTATAGAATTTTGGAAGATGACCAGCAATGCATCTACTATTTCTAGGGCCACTTCCTTAAGTACCCTAGGATGTAGATTATCAGGCCCTGGGGATTTATCGGCCTTCAATCCCGTCAATTTCCCTAACACCATTTCCCTACAAATACTGATTTCATTCAGTTCCTCCCTCTCATTAGACCCTATGTTCCCCGACATCTCTGGGAGGTTATTTGTGTCCTCCTTTGTGAAGACAGAACCAAAGTATGTATTTAATTGGTCAGCCATTTCTTTGTTCCCCATTATAAATTCCCCTGATTCTGACTGCAAGGGACCTACGCTTGACTTCACCAATCTTTTTCTCTTCATATAGAAGCTGGGTTTGTTCCCCTTAGATCAGAGAAGGCTAAGAGGAGATTTGATAGAGGTGTTTAAAATCATGAATGAGATAAAATAAAGAGAAACTGTTATCAATGGCTGAGGAGTTGATAACCAGAGGGCACAGATTTAAAGTGATTGGCAAAAGAACCAGAGGCGACATGAGAAAAATCTTTTTAACACAAGTGGTTATAATTTGGAATGCACTGCCTGATGGACACAGATTCAATAGTAGCCTTGAAAATGGAATTGGATCAAGACTTGAAGGAGAACAAATTGCAGGGACATGGGGAAAGAGCGGGGGAGTGGGACTGACTGGATTGCTCTTCGAAAGAGCCGGCGCAGACTCGACGGGCCGAATGGCCTCATCCTGTGCTGTACTGTTCTACAATGTTATGAATTGCAGTCTCCCGACCTACGGCCCTCACTCAGATCAGCTAACTCGGTGTTAGCCAGAGTGGAAGCTGGGGCCTTCCTGGTTTGTATGGATTGCCAGTGTGTACTTGTCCACAGCGCCTGAGCCTGCAACAGATATCTCCCAGAGTCACTGACATTGGAGAACCTGCTAGCTCCTTTCACACATGGTGGAGAGGATACACGTTGCTGTCTGGTATGCAAATGTCACTTTGAAGGCATTTCGGATGTGACGTTAAACCGAGGCCCCGTCTGCTCTCTCAGGTGAATGTAAAAGATCCCACGGCCACTATTTCAAAGAAGCGCAGGGGAATTCTCCCCGGTGTCCCGGCCAGTATTTATCTCCCAATCCACGTAACGAAAACAGATTATCTGCTGATTATCACGTTGCTGTGCGCAAATTGGCTGCCGTGTTTCCAATGTTACAACAGTGACTACACTTCAAAAGTACTTCATTGGCTGTAAAGCGCTTTGAGACGTCCAGTGGTCGTGAAAGGCGCTACAGAAATTATAGTCTTATTATTGTATCCAAGTAAGTTCTGGCCTCCGATCCTCCACCTTCAATAAACTTCACCTGGACTAAAACTCAGCTGCCCATGTCGCAACTCGCACCAGGTCCCATTCACCCATCACCCCTGTGCTTGCTAACCTATGTTGGCTCCAATGTTTCCTTCAAGCTGCACGGCCGCACGTCTGAGCGGGACCGGCTTTTCCAGGGTGACGCGCCAAAGTTTGAATGGCCCACGCAGCCCGTTAAAGGGACCGCACACCCTTTCAAATTAGGGGGAAGATTGGTTGGCTCCTGGTCTGGCAACGCCTCGATTTTAAAATTCTCACACTTGTTTTCCAATCCCCCCAGGGCCTCGCCCCTCCCTATCTCTGTAACCTCCTCCAGCCCCGACACCCCTCCCGATCTCTGTAACCTCCTCCAGCCCCTACAACCCTCCCTATCTCTGTAACCTCCTCCAGCCCCGACAACCCTCCCTATCTCTGCAACCTCCTCCAGCCCCTACAACCCTCCCTATCTCTGTAACCTCCTCCAGCCCCTACACCCCTCCCTATCTCTGTAACCTCCTCCAGCCCCACAACCCTCCCTATCCCTGTAACCCCCTCCAGCCCCTACACCCCTCCCTATCTCTGTAACCTCCTCCAGCCCTACAGCCCTCGAGATCTCTGTAACCTCCTCCAGCCCCACAACCCTCCCTATCTCTGTAACCTCCTCCAGCCCCTACAACCCTCCCTATCTCTGTAACCTCCTCCAGCCCCTATAACCCTCCCTATCTCTGTAACCTCCTACAGCCCTACAGCCCTCGAGATCTCTGTAACCTCCTCCAGCCCCACAACCCTCCCTGTCTCTGTAACCTCCTCCAGCCCCACAACCCTCCCTGTCTCTGAAACCTCCTCCAGTCCCACAACCCTGCCTATCTCTGTAACCTCCGCCAGCCCCACAACCCTCATCTCTGTAACCTCCTCCAGCCCCTACAACCCTCCCTATCTCGGTAACCTCCTCCAGCCCCCACAACCCTCCCTATCTCTGTAACCTCCTCCAGCCCCTACAACCCTCCCTGTCTCTGTAATCTCCTCCAGCCCAACAACCCTCCCTGTCTCTGTAACCACCTCCAGCCCCACAACCCTCCCTATCTCTGTAAACTCCTCCAGCCCCACAACCCTCCCTGTCTCTTTAATCTCCTCCAGCCCCACAACCCTCCCTGTCTCTGTAACCTCCTCCAGCCCCACAACCCTCCCTATCTCTGTAACCTCCTCCAGCCCTACAACCCTCCCTATCGCTGTAACCTCCTCCAGCCCCACAACCCTCCCTATCGCTGTAACCTCCTCCAACCCCTACAACCCTCCCTATCTGAAATCTCCTCCAGCCCCACAACCCTCCCTTTCTCTGTAACCTCCTCCAGCCCCTACAACCCTCCCTATCTCTGTAACCTCCTCCAGCCCCACAACCCTCCCTGTCTCTCTAACCTCCTCCAACCCCGACAACCCTCCCTATCTCTGTAACCTCCTCCAACCCTCCCTGTCTCTGTAACCTCCTCCAGCCCCACAACCCTCCCTATCGATGTAACCTCCTCCAACCCCTACAACCCTCCCTGTCTCTGTAACCTCCTCCAGCCCCACAACCCTCCCTATCCCTGTAACCTCCACCAGCCCCACAACCCTCCCTATATCTGTAACCTCCTCCAGCCCCACAACCCTCGAGATCTCTGTAACCTCCTCCAGCCCCACAACCCTCCCTATCTCTGTAACCTCCTCCAGCCCCTACACCCCTCCCTATCTCTGGAACCTCCTCCAGCCCCACAACCCTCCCTATCTCTGTAACCTCCTCCAGCCCCTACACCCCTCCCTATCTCTGTAACCTCCTCCAGCCCCACAACCCTCCCTATCTCTGTAACCTCCTCCAGCCCCTACACCCCTCCCTATCTCTGTAACCTCCTCCAGCCCTACAGCCCTCGAGATCTCTGTAACCTCCTCCAGCCCCACAACCCTCCCTATCTCTGTAACCTCCTCCAGCCCCTACAACCCTCCCTATCTCTGTAACCTCCTCCAGCCCCTATAACCCTCCCTATCTCTGTAACCTCCTACAGCCCTACAGCCCTCGAGATCTCTGTAACCTCCTCCAGCCCCACAACCCTCCCTGTCTCTGTAACCTCCTCCAGCCCCACAACCCTCCCTGTCTCTGAAACCTCCTCCAGCCCCACAACCCTGCCTATCTCTGTAACCTCCGCCAGCCCCACAACCCTCGTCTCTGTAACCTCCTCCAGCCCCTACAACCCTCCCTATCTCTGTAACCTCCTCCAGCCCCCACAACCCTCCCTATCTCTGTAACCTCCTCCAGCCCCGACAACCCTCCCTGTCTCTGTAATCTCCTCCAGCCCAACAACCCTCCCTGTCTCTGTAACCACCTCCAGCCCCACAACCCTCCCTATCTCTGTAAACTCCTCCAGCCCCACAACCCTCCCTGTCTCTTTAATCTCCTCCAGCCCCACAACCCTCCCTGTCTCTGTAACCTCCTCCAGCCCCACAACCCTCCCTATCTCTGTAACCTCCTCCAGCCCGACAACCCTCCCTATCTCTGTAACCTCCTCCAGCACCTACAACCCTCCGTATCTCTGTAACCTCCTCCAGCCCCTACACCCCTCCCTATCTCTGTAACCTCCTCCAGCCCTCCCTATCTCTGTAACCTCCTCCAGCCCCTACAACCCTCCCTATCTCTGTAACCTCCTCCAGCCCCTAGAACCCTCCCTATCTCTGTAACCTCCTCCAGCCCCACAACCCTCCCTATCTCTGTAACCTCCTCCAGCCCCTACAACCCTCCCTATCTCTGTAACCTCCTCCAGCCACTACAACCCTATCTCTGTAACCTCCTCCAGCCCCTACAGCCCTCCGTATCTCTGTAACCTCCTCCAGCCCCTACAACCCTCCCTATCTGTGTAACCTCCTCCAGCTCCTACAACCCTCCCTATCTCTGTAACCTCCACCAGCCCCTACACCCCTCCCTATCTCTGTAACCTCCTCCAGCCCCTACAGCCCTCCCTATCTCTGTAACCTCCACCAGCCCCTACACCCCTCACTATCTCTGTAACCATCTCCAGCCCCTACACCCCTCCCTATCTCTGTAACCTCCTCCAGCCCCACAACCCTCCCTATCTCTGTAACCTCCTCCAGCACCTACAACCCTCCCTATCTCGGTAACCTCCTCCAGCCCCACAACCCTCCCTATCTCTGTAACCTCCTCCAGCCCCTACACCCCTCCCTATCGCTGTAACCTTCTCCAGCCCCTACAACCCTCCCTATCTCTGTAACCTCATCCAGCTCCTACAACCCTCCCTATCTCTGTAACCTCCTCCAGCCCCTACACCCCTCCCTATCTCTGTAACCTCCTCCAGCCCTCCCTATCTCTGTAACCTCCTCCAGCCTCTACAACCCTCCCTATCTCTGCAACCTCCTCCAGCCCCTACAACCCTCCCTATCTCTGTAACCTCCTCCAGCCCCTACAACCCTCCCTACCTCTGTAACCTCCTCCAGCCCCCTACAACCCTCCCTATCTCTGTAACCTCCTCCAGCCCCACAACCCTCCCTATCTCTGTAACCTCCCCCAGCCTACAACCCTCCCTATCTCTGTAACCTCCTCCAGCCCCTACAACCCTCCCTATCTCTGTAACCTCCTCCAACCCTCCCTGTCTCTGTAACCTCCTCCAGCCCCACAACCCTCCCTATCGATGTAACCTCCTCCAACCCCTACAACCCTCCCTGTCTCTGTAACCTCCTCCAGCCCCACAACCCTCCCTATCCCTGTAACCTCCACCAGCCCCACAACCCTCCCTATATCTGTAACCTCCTCCAGCCCCACAACCCTCGAGATCTCTGTAACCTCCTCCAGCCCCACAACCCTCCCTATCTCTGTAACCTCCTCCAGCCCCTACACCGCTCCCTATCTCTGGAACCTCCTCCAGCCCCACAACCCTCCCTATCTCTGTAACCTCCTCCAGCCCCTACACCCCTCCCTATCTCTGTAACCTCCTCCAGCCCCACAACCCTCCCTATCTCTGTAACCTCCTCCAGCCCCTACACCCCTCCCTATCTCTGTAACCTCCTCCAGCCCTACAGCCCTCGAGATCTCTGTAACCTCCTCCAGCCCCACAACCCTCCCTATCTCTGTAACCTCCTCCAGCCCCTACAACCCTCCCTATCTCTGTAACCTCCTCCAGCCCCTATAACCCTCCCTATCTCTGTAACCTCCTACAGCCCTACAGCCCTCGAGATCTCTGTAACCTCCTCCAGCCCCACAACCCTCCCTGTCTCTGTAACCTCCTCCAGCCCCACAACCCTCCCTGTCTCTGAAACCTCCTCCAGCCCCACAACCCTGCCTATCTCTGTAACCTCCGCCAGCCCCACAACCCTCGTCTCTGTAACCTCCTCCAGCCCCTACAACCCTCCCTATCTCTGTAACCTCCTCCAGCCCCCACAACCCTCCCTATCTCTGTAACCTCCTCCAGCCCCGACAACCCTCCCTGTCTCTGTAATCTCCTCCAGCCCAACAACCCTCCCTGTCTCTGTAACCACCTCCAGCCCCACAACCCTCCCTATCTCTGTAAACTCCTCCAGCCCCACAACCCTCCCTGTCTCTTTAATCTCCTCCAGCCCCACAACCCTCCCTGTCTCTGTAACCTCCTCCAGCCCCACAACCCTCCCTATCTCTGTAACCTCCTCCAGCCCGACAACCCTCCCTATCGCTGTAACCTCCTCCAGCCCCACAACCCTCCCTATCTCTGTAACCTCCTCCAGCACCTACAACCCTCCGTATCTCTGTAACCTCCTCCAGCCCCTACACCCCTCCCTATCTCTGTAACCTCCTCCAGCCCTCCCTATCTCTGTAACCTCCTCCAGCCCCTACAACCCTCCCTATCTCTGTAACCTCCTCCAGCCCCTAGAACCCTCCCTATCTCTGTAACCTCCTCCAGCCCCACAACCCTCCCTATCTCTGTAACCTCCTCCAGCCCCTACAACCCTCCCTATCTCTGTAACCTCCTCCAGCCACTACAACCCTATCTCTGTAACCTCCTCCAGCCCCTACAGCCCTCCGTATCTCTGTAACCTCCTCCAGCCCCTACAACCCTCCCTATCTGTGTAACCTCCTCCAGCTCCTACAACCCTCCCTATCTCTGTAACCTCCACCAGCCCCTACACCCCTCCCTATCTCTGTAACCTCCTCCAGCCCCTACAGCCCTCCCTATCTCTGTAACCTCCACCAGCCCCTACACCCCTCACTATCTCTGTAACCATCTCCAGCCCCTACACCCCTCCCTATCTCTGTAACCTCCTCCAGCCCCACAACCCTCCCTATCTCTGTAACCTCCTCCAGCACCTACAACCCTCCCTATCTCGGTAACCTCCTCCAGCCCCACAACCCTCCCTATCTCTGTAACCTCCTCCAGCCCCTACACCCCTCCCTATCGCTGTAACCTTCTCCAGCCCCTACAACCCTCCCTATCTCTGTAACCTCATCCAGCTCCTACAACCCTCCCTATCTCTGTAACCTCCTCCAGCCCCTACACCCCTCCCTATCTCTGTAACCTCCTCCAGCCCTCCCTATCTCTGTAACCTCCTCCAGCCTCTACAACCCTCCCTATCTCTGCAACCTCCTCCAGCCCCTACAACCCTCCCTATCTCTGTAACCTCCTCCAGCCCCTACAACCCTCCCTACCTCTGTAACCTCCTCCAGCCCCCTACAACCCTCCCTATCTCTGTAACCTCCTCCAGCCCCACAACCCTCCCTATCTCTGTAACCTCCCCCAGCCTACAACCCTCCCTATCTCTGTAACCTCCTCCAGCCCCTACAACCCTCCCTATCTCTGTAACCTCCTCCAGCCCCTACACCCCTCCCTATCTCTGTAACCTCCTCTAGCCCCACAACCCTCCCTATCTCTGTAACCTCCTCCAGCACCTACAACCCTCCCTATCTCGGTAACCTCCTCCAGCCCCACAACCCTCCCTATCTCTGTAACCTCCTCCAGCCCCTACACCCCTCCCTATCTCTGTAACCTCCTCCAGCCACTACAACCCTATCTCTGTAACCTCCTCCAGCCCCTACAGCCCTCCGTATCTCTGTAACCTCCTCCAGCCCCTACAACCCTCCCTATCTGTGTAACCTCCTCCAGCTCCTACAACCCTCCCTATCTCTGTAACCTCCACCAGCCCCTACACCCCTCCCTATCTCTGTAACCTCCTCCAGCCCCTACAGCCCTCCCTATCTCTGTAACCTCCACCAGCCCCTACACCCCTCACTATCTCTGTAACCATCTCCAGCCCCTACACCCCTCCCTATCTCTGTAACCTCCTCCAGCCCCACAACCCTCCCTATCTCTGTAACCTCCTCCAGCACCTACAACCCTCCCTATCTCGGTAACCTCCTCCAGCCCCACAACCCTCCCTATCTCTGTAACCTCCTCCAGCCCCTACACCCCTCCCTATCGCTGTAACCTTCTCCAGCCCCTACAACCCTCCCTATCTCTGTAACCTCCTCCAGCTCCTACAACCCTCCCTATCTCTGTAACCTCCTCCAGCCCCTACACCCCTCCCTATCTCTGTAACCTCCTCCAGCCCTCCCTATCTCTGTAACCTCCTCCAGCCTCTACAACCCTCCCTATCTCTGCAACCTCCTCCAGCCCCTACAACCCTCCCTATCTCTGTAACCTCCTCCAGCCCCACAACCCTCCCTATCTCTGTAACCTCCCCCAGCCTACAACCCTCCCTATCTCTGTAACCTCCTCCAGCCCCTACAACCCTCCCTATCTCTGTAACCTCCTCCAGCCCCTACACCCCTCCCTATCTCTGTAACCTCCTCTAGCCCCACAACCCTCCCTATCTTTGTAACCTCCTCCAGCCCCTACACCCCTCCCTATCTCTGTAACCTCCTCCAGCCCCACAATCCTCCCTATCTCTAAACTCCTCCAGCCCCGACAACCCTCCCTATCGCTGTAACCTCCTCCAGCCCCACAACCCTCCGTCTCTGTAACATCCTCCAGCCCCACAACCCTCCCTGTCTCTGTAACCTCCTCCAGCCCCTACAACCCTCCCTATCTCTGTAACCTCCTCCAGCCCCTACACCCCTCCCTATCTCTGTAACCTCCACCAGCCCCACAACCCTCCCTATCTCTGTAACCTCCTCCAGCCCTGCAACCCTCCCTATCTCTGTAACCTCCTCCAGCCCCCTACAACCCTCCCTATCTCTGTAACCTCCTCCAGCCCCACAACCCTCCCTATCTCTGTAACCTCCTCCAGCCCCTACAACCCTCCCTATCTCTGTAACCTCCTCCAGCCCCTACAACCCTCCCTATCTCTGTAACCTCCTCCAGCCCCTACACCCCTCCCTATCTCTGTAACCTCCTCCAGCCCCACAACCGTCCCTATCTCTGTAACCTCCTCCAGCCCCTACAACAGGAGGAGATTGCAGGGGCTCTGACACAAATTTTCAGAACCTCTCTGGCCACAGGGGATGTACCAGAGGACTGGCGAACAGCTAACGTAGTACCATTATTCAAGAAGGGTAGCAGGGATAAACCAGGGAATTACAGGCCAGTGAGCCTAACATCTGTGGTAGGGAAATTATTGGAAAAAATTCTGAGGGACAAAATTAGTCTCCACTTGGAGAGGCAAGGATTAATCGGGGATAGTCAGCATAGCTTTGTCAAGGGTAAATCATGTCTGACCAATCTGATTGAATTTTTCGAGGGGGTGACTAGGTGTGTGGATGAGGGAAATGCTGTGGATGTGGTTTACACGGACTTCAGTAAAGCTTTTGACAAAGTCCCGCATAGGAGACTGGTCAAGAAGGTAAGAGCCCATGGGATCCAGGGGGCCTTGGCGCGTTGGATCCTAAACTGGCTGAGTGGCAGGAGGCAGAGGGTGATTGTCGAAGGTTGCTTTTGTGACTGGAAGCCTGTGTCCAGTGGGGTACCTCAGGGATCGGTGCTGGGTCCCTTGCTGTTTGTGATCTACATTAATGATTTGGATGAGAATGTAAAGGGTATGATCAGTAAGTTCGCGGATGACACGAAATTGGTGGGGTGGTAAATTGCGAGGAGGAAAGCCTCAGGCTACAGGACGATATTAACGGGTTGGTCAGATGGGCGGAAAAGTGGCAAATGGAATTTAACCCAGAAAAGTGCGAGGTGATGCATTTTGGACGGACAAATAAGGCAAGGGAATACACAATGAGTGGTAGGACCCTAGGAAGTAGAGGGTCAGAGGGACCTTGGTGTACATGTACATAGATCTCTGAAGGCAGCGGAACAGGTAGATAAGGTGGTTAAAAAGGCATATGGGATACTTGCCTTCATTAGCAGAGGCATAGAATATAAGAGCAGGGAGGTTATGATGGAGCTGTACAAAACGCTGGTGAGGCCACAGCTGGAGTACTGTGTGCAGTTCTGGTCGCCTCACTATAGGAAGGATGTGATTGCTTTGGAGAGGGTGCAGAGAAGATTCACCAGGATGTTACCTGGGATGGAGCGCCTCAGCTATGAAGAAAGACTAAACAGGCTGGGGTTGTTTTCCTTGGAGCAAAGGAGGCTGAGGGGGGACCTGATTGAGGTGTACAAAATGATGAGGGGCATAGATAGGGTAGATAAAGAGGAACTTTTCCCCTTAGTAGGGGGGTCAATAACAAGGGGGCATAGATTCAGGGTAAGGGGCAGGAGATTTAGAGGGGATTTGAGGAGGAACTTTTTCACCCAGAGGGTGGTTGGAAGCTGGAACTCACTGCCTGAAAGGGTGGTAGAGGCAGGAACCCTCACAACATTCAAGAAGCATTTGGATGGGCACTTGAAATGCAATTGCATACAAGGCTATGGACCAAATGCTGGAAAATGGGATTAGACTGGACAGGGATTGATGGACGGCACAGACACGATGGGCCGAAGGGCCTCTTTCTGCGCTGTAAAACTCTATGACTCTAACCCTCCCTATCTCTGTAACCTCCTCCAGCCCCTACACCCCTCCCTATCTCTGTAACCTCCTCCAGCCCCTACACCCCTCCCTATCTCTGTAACCTCCTCCAGCCCCCCCTATCACCTCCTCCAGCCCCTACAACCCTCCCTATCTCTGTAACCTCCTCCAGCCCCTACACCCCTCCCTATCTCTGTAACCTCCTCCAGCCCCTACAGCCCTCCCTATCACCTCCTCCAGCCCCTACAACCCTCCCTATCTCTGTAACCTCCTCCAGCCCCGACACACCTCCCTATCTCTGTAACCTCCTCCAGCCCCTACAGCCCTCCCTATCTCTGTAACCTCCTCCAGCCCCTACACCCCTCCCTATCTCTGTAACCTCCTCCAGCCCCTACAACCCTCCCTATCTCTGTAACCTCCTCCAGCCCCTACACCCCTCCCTATCTCTGTAACCTCCTCCAGCCCCTACAACCCTCCATCTCTGTAACCTCCTCCAGCCCCTACACCCCTCCCTATCTCTGTAACCTCCTCCAGCCCCTACACCCCTCCCTATCTCTGTAAACTCCTCCAGCCCCGACAACCCTCCCTATCGCTGTAACCTCCTCCAGCCCCGACAACCCTCCCTGTCTCTGTAACCTCCTCCAGCCCCACAACCCTCCCTGTCTCTGTAACCTCCTCCAGCCCCTACAACCCTCCCTATCTCTGTAACCTCCACGAGCCCCACAACCCTCCCTATCTCTGTAACCTCCTCCAGCCCCACAACCCTCCCTATCTCTGTAACCTCCTCCAGCCCCACAACCCTCCCTGTCTCTGTAACCTCCTCCAGCCCCACAATCCTCCGTCTCTGTAACCTCCTCCAGCCCCAACACCCCTCCCTATGTGTGTAACCTCCTCCAGCCCCTACACCCCTCCCTATCGCTGTAACCTTCTCCAGCCCCTACAACCCTCCCTATCTCTGTAACCTCCTCCAGCTCCTACAACCCTCCCTATCTCTGTAACCTCCTCCAGCCCCTACACCCCTCCCTATCTCTGTAACCTACTTCAGCCCCACAACCCTCCCTATCTCTGTAACCTCCTCCAGCCCCTACAACCCTCCGTATCTCTGTAACCTCCTCCAGCCCCTACACCCCTCCCTATCTCTGTAACCTCCTCCAGCCCTCCCTATCTCTGTAACCTCCTCCAGCCTCTACAACCCTCCCCATCTCTGTAACCTCCTCCAGCCCCTAGAACCCTCCCTATCTCTGTAACCTCCTCCAGCCCCTACAACCCTCCCTATCTCTGTAACCTCCTCCAGCCCCTACAACCCTCCCTATCTCTGTAACCTCCTCCAGCCCCTACAGCCCTCCCTATCTCTGTAACCTCCTCCAGCCCCTACACCCTCCCTATCTCTGTAACCTCCTCCAGCCCCTACAGCCCTCCCTATCTCTGTAACCTCCTCCAGCCCCTACAGCCCTCCCTATCTCTGTAACCTCCTCCAGCCCCTACACCCTCCCTATCTCTGTAACCTCCTCCAGCCCCCTACAACCCTCCCTATCTCTGTAACCTCCTCCAGCCCCACAACCCTCCCTATCTCTGTAACCTCCTCCAGCCTACAACCCTCCCTATCTCTGTAACCTCCTCCAGCCCCTACAACCCTCCCTATCTCTGTAACCTCCTCCAGCCCCTACACCCCTCCCTATCTCTAAACTCCTCCAGCCCCGACAACCCTCCCTATCGCTGTAACCTCCTCCAGCCCCACAACCCTCCGTCTCTGTAACCTCCTCCAGCCCCACAACCCTCCCTGTCTCTGTAACCTCCTCCAGCCCCGACAACCCTCCCTATCTCTGTAACCTCCACCAGCCCCACAACCCTCCCTATCTCTGTAACCTCCTCCAGCCCAACCCTCCCTATCTCTGTAACCTCCTCCAGCCCTACAACCCTCCCTATCTCTGTAACCTCCTCCAGCCCTGCAACCCTCCCTATCTCTGTAACCTCCTCCAGCCCCCTACAACCCTCCCTATCTCTGTAACCTCCTCCAGCCCCACAACCCTCCCTATCTCTGTAACCTCCTCCAGCCCCTACACCCCTCTCTATCTCTGTAACCTCCTCTAGCCCCACAACCCTCCCTATCTCAGTAACCTCCTCCAGCCCCTACAACCCTCCCTATCTCTGTAACCTCCTCCAGCCCCTACAACCCTCCCTATCTCTGTAACCTCCTCCAGCCCCACAACCCTCCCTATCTCTGTAACCTCCTCCAGCCCCACAACCCTCCCTATCTCTGTAACCTCCTCCAGCCCCACAACCCTCCCTATCTCTGTAACCTCCTCCAGCCCCTACAACCCTCCCTATCTCTGTAACCTCCTCCAGCCCCTACAACCCTCCCTATCTCTGTAACCTCCTCCAGCCCCACAACCCTCCCTATCTCTGTAACCTCCTCCAGCCCCACAACCCTCCCTATCTCTGTAACCTCCTCCAGCCCCACAACCCTCCCTATCTCTGTAACCTTCTCCAGCCCCTACAACCCTCCCCATCTCTGTAACCTCCTCCAGCCCCTACACCCCTCCCTATCTCTGTAACCTCCTCCAGCCCCACAATCCTCCCTATCTCTGTAACCTCCTCCAGCCCCTACACCCCTCCCTATCTCTGTAACCTCCTCCAGACCCACAATCCTCCCTATCTCTGTAACCTCCTCCAGCCCCCTACAACCCTCCCTATCTCTGTAACCTCCTCCAGCCCCTACACCCCTCCCTATCTCTGTAACCTCCTCCAGCCCCTACAGCCCTCCCTATCTCTGTAACCTGCTCCAGCCCCACAATCCTCCCTATCTCTGTAACCTCCTCCAGCCCCTACACCCCTCTCTATCTCTGTAACCTCCTCCAGCCCCTACACCCCTCCCTATCTCTGTAACCTCCTCTAGCCCCACAACCCTCCCTATCTCAGTAACCTCCTCCAGCCCCTACAACCCTATCTCTGTAACCTCCTCCAGCCCCTACAACCCTCCCTATCTCTGTAACCTCCTCCAGCCCCACAACCCTCCCTATCTCTGTAACCTCCTCCAGCCCCACAACCCTCCCTATCTCTGTAACCTCCTCCAGCCCCACAACCCTCCCTATCTCTGTAACCTCCTCCAGCCCCTACAACCCTCCCTATCTCTGTAACCTCCTCCAGCCCCACAACCCTCCCTATCTCTGTAACCTCCTCCAGCCCCACAACCCTCCCTATCTCTGTAACCTCCTCCAGCCCCACAACCCTCCCTATCTCTGTAACCTTCTCCAGCCCCTACAACCCTCCCCATCTCTGTAACCTCCTCCAGCCCCTACACCCCTCCCTATCTCTGTAACCTCCTCCAGCCCCACAATCCTCCCTATCTCTGTAACCTCCTCCAGCCCCACAATCCTCCCTATCTCTGTAACCTCCTCCAGCCCCTACAACCCTCCCTATCTCTGTAACCTCCTCCAGCCCCTACACCCCTCCCTATCTCTGTAACCTCCTCCAGCCCCTACAACCCCAGAGATATCGGGGCCTCCAGTTCTGGCCTCTGGCATATCCCCGATTTTCATGGCGGCACTGTTGAATTTTGTTTGATAATCGCTCCTGTGAAGTGCCTTGGGACGTTTTACCACAGTCAGGGTGCTTTGTTATTGCAAGCTGGCGATTGCCAAAGCGAGTGAATAACTTCTGTAAAGAGACAGGACGGGCGGGTGTTGGGGTAAAACCCTCTGCCGCACATCCAACACCCTCAGCTTGGCGACAGCGGCCGGTTACCAGACTGTCCCCAGAGCCGGTCTCTGGTGAACTCACCCGGGGCGGGGGGAAGGTCAAGCTCCAAGGTCAGCGCTTACGGTTCCCGTTCCGGTTCGAGCCGTCATCCAGCGGCTGCCATGGCGACGGTGCTGAGGA
>NC_141009.1:70325380-70346195 GCF_052327205.1 Somniosus microcephalus
GACAATAAATCCCCAAAAAACCAAAGTCCTTGTGTTCCAGCAAAGATCCAAACATCAGGGACCCAAAATAAATTTCACAGTAGGAACAACCAAAATTGAACAAACCACTAACTACACATACTTGGGCTTAAAAATCAGTTCTACGGGAAACTTCAAACTGGCTGTGAATGAACTGAAAGAGAAAGCAAGAAGGGCTTTCTATGCCATCAAAAAATCAATCCAAATAGAAATCCCAATTAGCATTTGGCTCAAAATTTTCAAATCAGTAATTGAACCAATTGCACTCTATGGCAGTGAGGTATGGGGACCGCTAACTCAACAAGAATTTGCAAAATGGGACAAACACCCAATTGAGATCCTACATGCAGAATTCTGTAAAAGTATCCTCCGGACTCAAAGGAAAACAGTAAACAATGCATGCAGGGCGGAACTAGGCCAATATCCATTAATAATCACTATCCAAAAAAGAGCCACCAAATTTAGAATCACCTACAAATGAGCAATCCCCAATGCTATCACTACGACGCCCTGAAATGCCAAGAGCTGACCATAAAGAAGAATACCCTCAGTCAACTAGTCCTGGGACTCAGTGAAGTAACTACTAACAATACTAACAATAACCAGCCCCAGGACAGTGACAGGGTAACACAAAGAATTCGACCCAACACAATCGTCGCTAAGCAAAAGGAAAAATATCTGACATATTGGGCAGAAACAACAAAAACCCAAAGCAAACTCAATTGCTACTTGGCCCTAAACAGACAATACAACATAGCTTATTACCTGACCATGGTAAAGGATAACAAACTGAGAAGAACCTTGACAAGGTACAGACTTAGCGAACATAGCCTAGCGATCGAAAAAGGCAGACACAGGCAGACCAGGCTGCCAAGAGAAGACAGGATATGCTCTCACTGCAGTCAGGGAGTAGTGGAGACAGAGATGCACTTCCTCACAACCTGTGGAAAATATCAGGACATCAGGGAGAATTTCTACCAAAAATTCTCACAAATATGCCCTGATTTCAGAAATCTGAATGACAACCAAAAACTCCCATTCCTACTGGGAGAGGAGAGAAGCTGTATAACACTGGCGGCACACTATGTTACAGCTTGCCATGAACAGAGGGACAACCAGTAAACTAAGAAAAGAATATATATAAACAATGCGAATGTATATTTATACACTCAGGGATATACCTGTTTATACACTGTATGAATAGAACTGCGTTTATGTGCAAAACCATAAATGTATTTTGATGCTTTGGCAACATAAGATGTAACTTATCATGCCAATAAAGCAATTTGAATTGTGAATTGTGAATTGGAAGGTGAGAGGTGAGGGGGGGGGTGAGAGGTGAGGGGGGGTGAGAGGTGAGGGGGGGGTGAGGGGTGAGAGGTGAGGGGGGGTGAGAGGTGAGGGGGGGGTGAGGGGTGAGAGGTGAGGGGGGGGTGAGGGGTGAGAGGTGAGGGGGGTGAGAGGTGAGGGGGGGGGGGGGGGGTGAGAGGTGAGGGGGGGGGGGGGGTGAGAGGTGAGGGGGGGGGGGGGTGAGAGGTGAGGGGGGGGGGGGGTGAGAGGTGAGGGGGGGGGGGGTGAGAGGTGAGGGGGGGGGGGGGGTGAGAGGTGAGGGGGGGGGGGGGGGTGAGAGGTGAGGGGGGGGGGGGGGGTGAGAGGTGAGGGGGGGGGGGGGTGAGAGGTGAGGGGGGGGGGGGGTGAGAGGTGAGGGGGGGGGGGGTGAGAGGTGAGGGGGGGGGGGGGTGAGAGGTGAGGGGGGGGGGGGGTGAGAGGTGAGGGGGGGGGGGGTGAGAGGTGAGGGGGGGGGGGGGTGAGAGGTGAGGGGGGGGGGGTGAGAGGTGAGGAGGGAGGAGAGGGGTGGGTGGGGGGAGGGAGGAGAGGGGTGGGTGGGGGGAGGGAGGAGAGGGGTGGGTGGGGGGAGGGAGGGAGAGGGGTGGGGGGAGGGGGGGGGGAGAGGGAGGGTGGGGGAGGGGGGGGGAGAGGGAGGGTGGGGGAGGGTGGGGGAGGGAGGAGGGAGGAGAGGGGGGGGTGCAGGAGAGGGGTGGGTGAGGGAGGAGAGGGGTGGGTGGGGGGGGGAGGAGAGGGGTGAGGGAGGAGAGGGGGGTGGGTGGGGGGGGGAGGAGAGGGGGAGGGGGGAGGAGAGGAGAGGGGGGAGGGGAGGAGAGGAGAGGGGGGGAGGGGAGGAGAGGAGAGGGGGGAGGGGGGGAGAGGAGAGGGGGGGAGGGGGGGAGAGGAGAGGGGGGGAGGGGGGGGAGAGGAGAGGGGGGAGAGGAGAGGGGGGGGAGAGGAGAGGGGGGGGGGGAGGGGGGTGGGTGGGGGAGGGAGGAGAGGGGTTGGGGGGGGCGGGCAGGAGAGGGGTGTCGGGCCCAGTTACCTGTGCTGACCCCGGGTCGGGCTCGGACCCCCGCTCTCCCCCAGGCTCTCAGGCCCCGGGCTCCGCTCCTCAGCACCGTCGCCATGGCAGCCGCTGGATGACGGCTCGAACCGGAACCGGAACCGTAAGCGCTGACCTTGGAGCTTGACCTTCCCCCCGCCCCGGGTGAGTTCACCAGAGACCGGCTCTGGGGACAGTCTGGTAACCGGCCGCTGTCGCCAAGCTGAGGGTGTTGGATGTGCGGCAGAGGGTTTTACCCCAACACCCGCCCGTCCTGTCTCTTTACAGAAGCTGTTCACTCGCTTTGCAATCGCCAGCTTGCAATAACAAAGCACCCTGACTGTGGTAAAACGTCCCAAGGCACTTCACAGGAGCGATTATCAAACAAAATTCAACAGTGCCGCCATGAAATCGGGGATGTGCAAGAGGCCAGAACTGGAGGCCCCGATATCTCTGGGGTTGTAGGGGCTGGAGGAGGTTACAGAGATAGGGTAGGGAGGGTGTAGGGGCTGGAGGAGGTTACAGAGATAGGGAGGGTTGTAGGGGCTGGAGGAGGTTACAGAGATAGGGACGGTTGTGGGGCTGGAGGAGGTTACAGAGATAGGGAGGGTTGTGGGGCTGGAGGAGGTTACAGAGATAGGGACGGTTGTGGGGCTGGAGGAGGTTACAGAGATAGGGAGGGGTGTAGGGGCTGGAGGAGCTTACAGAGATAGGGAGGGTTGTGGGGCTGGAGGAGGTTACAGAGATAGGGAGGGTTGTGGGGCTGGTGGAGGTTACAGAGATAGGGAGGGTTGTGGGGCTGGAGGAGGTTACAGAGATAGGGAGGGGTGTAGGGGCTGGAGGAGGTTACAGAGATAGGGAGGGGTGTAGGGGCTGGAGGAGGTTACAGAGATAGGGAGGGTTGTAGGGGCTGGAGGAGGTTACAGAGATAGGGAGGGGTGTAGGGGCTGGAGGAGGTTACAGAGATAGGGAGGGGTGTAGGGGCTGGAGGAGGTTACAGAGATAGGGAGGGTTGTAGGGGCTGGAGGAGGTTACAGAGATAGGGAGGGTTGTGGGGCTGGAGGAGGTTACAGAGATAGGGAGGGGTGTAGGGGCTGGAGGAGGTTACAGAGATAGGGAGGGTTGTAGGGGCTGGAGGAGGTTACAGAGATAGGGACGGTTGTGGGGCTGGAGGAGGTTACAGAGATAGGGAGGGGTGTAGGGGCTGGAGGAGCTTACAGAGATAGGGAGGGTTGTGGGGCTGGTGGAGGTTACAGAGATAGGGAGGGTTGTAGGGGCTGGAGGAGGTTACAGAGACAGGGAGGGTTGTGGGGCTGGAGGAGGTTACAGAGACGGAGGGTTGTGGGGCTGGAGGAGGTTACAGAGATAGGGAGGGGTGTAGGGGCTGGAGGAGGTTACAGAGATAGGGAGGGGTGTAGGGGCTGGAGGAGGTTACAGAGATAGGGAGGGTTGTAGGGGCTGGAGGAGGTTACAGAGATAGGGAGGGTTGTAGGCTGGAGGAGGTTACAGAGATTGGGAGGGTTGTGGGGCTGGAGGAGGTTATAGAGATAGGGAGGGTTGTAGGGGGCTGGAGGAGGTTACAGAGATAGGGAGGGCTGGAGGAGGTTACAGAGATAGGGAGGGTTGTAGGGGCTGGAGGAGGTTACAGAGCTAGGGAGGGTTGTAGGGGCTGGAGAAGGTTACAGAGATAGGGAGGGGTGTACGGGCTGGAGGAGGTTACAGAGATAGGGAGGGGTGTACGGGCTGGAGGAGGTTACAGAGATAGGGAGGTGTGTAGGGGCTGGAGGAGGTTACAGAGATAGGGAGGGCTGTAGGGGCTGGAGGAGGTTACAGAGATAGGGTTGTAGGTGCTGGAGGAGGTTACAGAGATAGGGAGGGTTGTAGTGGCTGGAGGAGGTTACAGAGATAGGGAGGGTTGTAGGGGCTGGAGGAGGTTACAGAGATAGGGACGGTTGTGGGGCTGGAGGAGGTTACAGAGATAGGGAGGGTTGTAGGGGCTGGAGGAGGTTACAGAGATAGGGAGGGTTGTAGGGGCTGGAGGAGGTTACACAGATAGGGAGGGGTGTAGGGGCTGGAGGAGGTTACAGAGATAGGGAGGGTTGTGGGGCTGGAGGAGGTTACAGAGATAGGGAGGGTTGTAGGGGGCTGGAGGAGGTTACAGAGATGGGGAGGGTTAGAGTCATAGAGTTTTACAGCGCAGAAAGAGGCCCTTCGGCCCATCGTGTCTGCGCCGTCCATCAAGCCCTGTCCAGTCTAATCCCATTTTCCAGCATTTGGTCCATAGCCTTGTATGCAATGGCATTTCAAGTGCCCATCCAAATGCTTCTTGAATGTTGTGAGGGTTCCTGCCTCTCCCACCCTTTCAGGCAGTGAGTTCCAGCTTCCAACCACCCTCTGGGTGAAAAAGTTCCTCCTCAAATCCCCTCTAAATCTCCTGCCCCTTACCCTGAATCTATGCCCCCTTGTTATTGACCCCCCTCCTAAGGGGAAAAGTTCCTCTTTACCCTATCTATGCCCCTCATCATTTTGTACACCTCAATCAGGTCCCCCCTCAGCCTCCTTTGCTCCAAGGAAAACAACCCCAGCCTGTTTAGTCTTTCTTCATAGCTGAGGCGCTCCATCCCAGGTAACATCCTGGTGAATCTTCTCTGCACCCTCTCCAAAGCAATCATATCCTTCCTATAGTGAGGCGACCAGAACTGCACACAGTACTCCAGCTGTGGCCTCACCAGCGTTTTGTACAGCTCCATTATAACCTCCCTGCTCTTATATTCTATGCCTCTGCTAATGAAGGCAAGTATCCCATATGCCTTTTTAACCACCTTATCTACCTGCTCCGCTGCCTTCAGGGATCTATGTACATGTGCACCAAGGTCCCTCTGACCCTCTGTACTTCCTAGGGTCCTACCACTCATTGTGTATTCCCTTGCCTTATTTGTCCGTCCAAAATGCATCACCTCGCACTTTTCCGGGTTAAATTCCATTTGCCACTTTTCCGCCCATCTGACCAACCCGTTAATATCGTCCTGTAGCCTGAGGCTTTCCTCCTCGCAATTTACCACCCCACCAATTTTCGTGTCATCCGCGAACTTACTGATCATACCCTTTACATTCTCATCCAAATCATTAATGTAGATCACAAACAGCAAGGGACCCAGCACCGATCCCTGAGGTACCCCACTGGACACAGGCTTCCAGTCACAAAAGCAACCTTCGACCATCACCCTCTGCCTCCTGCCACTCAGCCAGTTTAAGATCCAACGCGCCAAGGCCCCCTGGATCCCATGGGCTCTTACCTTCTTGACCAGTCTCCTATGCGGGACTTTGTCAAAAGCTTTACTGAAGTCCATGTAAACCACATCCACAGCATTTCCCTCATCCACACACCGAGTCACCCCCTCGAAAAATTCAATCAGATTGGTCAGACATGATTTACCCTTGACAAAGCCATGCTGACTATCCCCGATTAATCCTTGCCTCTCCAAGTGGAGACTAATTTTGTCCCTCAGAATTTTTTCCAATAATTTCCCTACCACAGATGTTAGGCTGACTGGCCTGTAATTCCCTGGTTTATCCCTGCTACCCTTCTTGAATAATGGTACTACGTTAGCTGTTCTCCAGTCCTCTGGTACATCCCCTGTGGCCAGAGAGGTTCTGAAAATTTGTGTCAGAGCCCCTGCAATCTCCTCCTGTTGTAGGGGCTGGAGGAGGTTACAGAGATAGGGAGGGTTGTTGGGGCTGGAGGAGGTTACAGAGATAGGGAGGGTTGTAGGGGCTGGAGGAGGTTACAGAGATAGGGACAGTTGTGGGGCTGGAGGAGGTTACAGAGATAGGGAGGGGTGTAGTGGCTGGAGGAGGTTACAGAGATAGGGAGGGTTGTAGGGGCTGGAGGAGGTTACAGAGATAGGGAGGGTTGTAGGGGCTGGAGAAGGTTACAGAGATAGGGAGGGGTGTAGGGGCTGGAGGAGGTTACAGAGATAGGGAGGGTTGTGGGGCTGAGGAGGTTACAGAGATAGGGAGGGTTGTGGGGCTGGAGGAGGTTACAGAGATAGGGAGGGTTGTAGGGGCTGGAGGAGGTTACAGAGATAGGGAGGGTTGCAGGGCTGGAGGAGGTTACAGAGATAGGGAGGGTTGTAGGGCTGGAGGAGGTTACAGAGATAGGGAGGGTTGTGGGGCTGGAGGAGGTTACAGAGATAGGGAGGGTTGTGGGGCTGGTGGAGGTTACAGAGATAGGGAGGGGTATAGGGGCTGGAGGAGGTTACAGAGATAGGGAGGGTTGTAGGGGCTGGAGGAGGTTACAGAGACAGGCAGGGTTGTGGGGCTGGAGGAGGTTACAGAGATGGGGAGGGTTGTAGGGGCTGGAGGAGGTTACAGAGATAGGGAGGGTTGCGGGGCTGCAGGAGGTTACAGAGACAGGGAGGGTTGTGGGGCTGGAGGAGGTTACAGAGCTGGGAGGGTTGTGGGGCTGGAGGAGCTTACAGAGATAGGGAGGGTTGTGGGGCTGGTGGAGGTGACAGAGACAGAGGGTTGTGGGGCTGGAGGAGGTGACAGCGATAGGGAGGGTTGTCGGGGCTGGAGGAGTTTAGAGATAGGGAGGATTGTGGGGCTGGAGGAGGTTACAGAGATAGGGAGGGGTGTAGAGGCTGGAGGAGGTTACAAAGATAGGGAGGGCTGTGGGGCTAGAGGAGGTTACAGAGATAGGGAGGGTTGTAGGGGGCTGGAGGAGGTTACAGAGATAGGGAGGGTGTAGGGGCTGGAGGAGGTTACAGAGATAGGGAGGGCTGGAGGAGGTTACAGAGATAGGGAGGGTTGTAGGGGCTGGAGGAAGTTACAGAGATATGGACGGTTGTGGAGCTGGAGGAGGTTACAGAGATAGGGAGGGGTGTAGGGGCTGGAGGAGGTTACAGAGATAGGGAGGGTTGTAGGGGCTGGAGGAGGTTACAGAGATAGGGAGGGTTGTAGTGACTGGAGGAGTTTACAGAGGTAGGGAGGGTTGTAGGGGCTGGAGGAGGTCACAGAGATAGGGAGGGTTGTGGGGCTGGAGGAGGTTACAGAGATAGGGAGGGTTGTAGGGGCTGGAGGAGGTTACAGAGATAGGGAGGGCTGGAGGAGGTTACAGAGATAGGGAGGGGTGTAGGGGCTGGAGGAGGTTACAGAGATAGGGAGGGTTGTAGGGGCTGGAGGAGGTTACAGAGAAAGGGAGGGTTGTATGCTGAAGGAGGTTACAGAGATAGGGAGGGTTGTGGGGCTGGAGGAGGTTACAGAGATAGGGAGGGTTGTGGGGGGCTGGAGGAGGTTACAGAGATAGGGAGGGTGTAGGGGCTGGAGGAGGTTACAGAGATAGGGAGGGCTGTAGGGGCTGGAGGAGGTTACAGAGATAGGGAGGGGTGTAGGGGCTGGGGAGGTTACAGAGATAGGGAGGGGTGTAGGGGCTGGAGGAGGTTACAGAGATAGGGAGGGGTGTAGGGGCTGGAGGAGGTTACAGAGATAGGGAGGGTTGTAGTGGCTGGAGGAGGTTACAGAGATAGGGAGCATTGTCGGGGCTGGAGGAGGTTACAAAGATAGGGAGGGTTGTGGGGCTGGAGGAGGTTACAGAGAGAGGGAGGGTTCTAGGGGCTGGAGGAGGTTACAGAGATAGGGAGGGTTGTAGGGGCTGGAGGAGGTTACAGAGATAGGGAGGGCTGGAGGAGGTTACAGAGATAGGGAGGGGTGTAGGGGCTGGAGGAGGTTACAGAGATACGGAGGGTTGTTGGGGCTGGAGGAGGTTACAGAGATAGGGAGAGTTGTGGGGCTGGAGGAGGTTACAGAGATAGGGAGGGGTGTAGTGGCTGGAGGAGGTTACAGAGATAGGGAGGGTTGTAGGGGCTGGAGGAGGTTACAGAGATAGGGAGGGTTGTAGGGGCTGGAGAAGGTTACAGAGATAGGGAGGGTTGTGGGGCTGGTGGAGGTTACAGAGATAGGGAGGGTTGTAGGGGCTGGAGGAGGTTACAGAGACAGGGAGGGTTGTGGGGCTGGAGGAGGTTACAGAGACGGAGGGTTGTGGGGCTGGAGGAGGTTACAGAGATAGGGAGGGGTGTAGGGGCTGGAGGAGGTTACAGAGATAGGGAGGGGTGTAGGGGCTGGAGGAGGTTACAGAGATAGGGAGGGTTGTAGGGGCTGGAGGAGGTTACAGAGATAGGGAGGGTTGTAGGCTGGAGGAGGTTACAGAGATTGGGAGGGTTGTGGGGCTGGAGGAGGTTATAGAGATAGGGAGGGTTGTAGGGGGCTGGAGGAGGTTACAGAGATAGGGAGGGCTGGAGGAGGTTACAGAGATAGGGAGGGTTGTAGGGGCTGGAGGAGGTTACAGAGCTAGGGAGGGTTGTAGGGGCTGGAGAAGGTTACAGAGATAGGGAGGGGTGTACGGGCTGGAGGAGGTTACAGAGATAGGGAGGTGTGTAGGGGCTGGAGGAGGTTACAGAGATAGGGAGGGCTGTAGGGGCTGGAGGAGGTTACAGAGATAGGGTTGTAGGTGCTGGAGGAGGTTACAGAGATAGGGAGGGTTGTAGTGGCTGGAGGAGGTTACAGAGATAGGGAGGGTTGTAGGGGCTGGAGGAGGTTACAGAGATAGGGACGGTTGTGGGGCTGGAGGAGGTTACAGAGATAGGGAGGGTTGTAGGGGCTGGAGGAGGTTACAGAGATAGGGAGGGTTGTAGGGGCTGGAGGAGGTTACACAGATAGGGAGGGGTGTAGGGGCTGGAGGAGGTTACAGAGATAGGGAGGGTTGTGGGGCTGGAGGAGGTTACAGAGATAGGGAGGGTTGTAGGGGGCTGGAGGAGGTTACAGAGATGGGGAGGGTTAGAGTCACAGAATCACAGAATCACAGAAACCCCACAGTGCAGATAGAGGCCATTTCGGCCCATCGAGCCTGCACCGACACATATCCCACCCGATTCCCGTAACCCCTACACCAACACATATCCCACCCTATCCCCGTAACCCCATGTATTTAATCCCCCTAACACTAAGGGTCAATTTATCATAGCCAATCAACCTAACCCGCACATCTTTGGACTGTGGGAGGAAACCGGAGCACCCGGAGGAAACCCACGCAAACACGGGGAGAATGTGCAAACTCCACACAGACAGTCGCCCGAGGCCGGATTCGAACCCGGGTCCCTGGCGCTGTGAGGCAACAGTGCTAACCACTATGCCACCGTGCTGTCATAGAGTTTTACAGCGCAGAAAGAGGCCCTTCGGCCCATCGTGTCTGCGCCGTCCATCAAGCCCTGTCCAGTCTAATCCCATTTTCCAGCATTTGGTCCATAGCCTTGTATGCAATGGCATTTCAAGTGCCCATCCAAATGCTTCTTGAATGTTGTGAGGGTTCCTGCCTCTACCACCCTTTCAGGCAGTGAGTTCCAGCTTCCAACCACCCTCTGGGTGAAAAAGTTCCTCCTCAAATCCCCTCTAAATCTCCTGCCCCTTACCCTGAATCTATGCCCCCTTGTTATTGAGTCCCTCCTAAGGGGAAAAGTTCCTCTTTACCCTATCTATGCCCCTCATCATTTTGTACACCTCAATCAGGTCCCCCCTCAGCCTCCTTTGCTCCAAGGAAAACAACCCCAGCCTGTTTAGTCTTTCTTCATAGCTGAGGCGCTCCATCCCAGGTAACATCCTGGTGAATCTTCTCTGCACCCTCTCCAAAGCAATCATATCCTTCCTATAGTGAGGCGACCAGAACTGCACACAGTACTCCAGCTGTGGCCTCACCAGCGTTTTGTACAGCTCCATTATAACCTCCCTGCTCTTATATTCTATGCCTCTGCTAATGAAGGCAAGTATCCCATATGCCTTTTTAACCACCTTATCTACCTGCTCCGCTGCCTTCAGGGATCTATGTACATGTGCACCAAGGTCCCTCTGACCCTCTGTACTTCCTAGGGTCCTACCACTCATTGTGTATTCCCTTGCCTTATTTGTCCGTCCAAAATGCATCACCTCGCACTTTTCCGGGTTAAATTCCATTTGCCACTTTTCCGCCCATCTGACCAACCCGTTAATATCGTCCTGTAGCCTGAGGCTTTCCTCCTCGCAATTTACCACCCCACCAATTTTCGTGTCATCCGCGAACTTACTGATCATACCCTTTACATTCTCATCCAAATCATTAATGTAGATCACAAACAGCAAGGGACCCAGCACCGATCCCTGAGGTACCCCACTGGACACAGGCTTCCAGTCACAAAAGCAACCTTCGACCATCACCCTCTGCCTCCTGCCACTCAGCCAGTTTAAGATCCAACGCGCCAAGGCCCCCTGGATCCCATGGGCTCTTACCTTCTTGACCAGTCTCCTATGCGGGACTTTGTCAAAAGCTTTACTGAAGTCCATGTAAACCACATCCACAGCATTTCCCTCATCCACACACCGAGTCACCCCCTCGAAAAATTCAATCAGATTGGTCAGACATGATTTACCCTTGACAAAGCCATGCTGACTATCCCCGATTAATCCTTGCCTCTCCAAGTGGAGACTAATTTTGTCCCTCAGAATTTTTTCCAATAATTTCCCTACCACAGATGTTAGGCTGACTGGCCTGTAATTCCCTGGTTTATCCCTGCTACCCTTCTTGAATAATGGTACTACGTTAGCTGTTCTCCAGTCCTCTGGTACATCCCCTGTGGCCAGAGAGGTTCTGAAAATTTGTGTCAGAGCCCCTGCAATCTCCTCCTGTTGTAGGGGCTGGAGGAGGTTACAGAGATAGGGAGGGTTGTTGGGGCTGGAGGAGGTTACAGAGATAGGGAGGGTTGTAGGGGCTGGAGGAGGTTACAGAGATAGGGACAGTTGTGGGGCTGGAGGAGGTGACAGAGATAGGGAGGGGTGTAGTGGCTGGAGGAGGTTACAGAGATAGGGAGGGTTGTAGGGGCTGGAGGAGGTTACAGAGATAGGGAGGGTTGTAGGGGCTGGAGAAGGTTACAGAGATAGGGAGGGGTGTAGGGGCTGGAGGAGGTTACAGAGATAGGGAGGGTTGTGGGGCTGAGGAGGTTACAGAGATAGGGAGGGTTGTGGGGCTGGAGGAGGTTACAGAGATAGGGAGGGTTGTAGGGGCTGGAGGAGGTTACAGAGATAGGGAGGGTTGCAGGGCTGGAGGAGGTTACAGAGATAGGGACAGTTGTGGGGCTGGAGGAGGTTACAGAGATAGGGAGGGGTGTAGTGGCTGGAGGAGGTTACAGAGATAGGGAGGGTTGTAGGGGCTGGAGGAGGTTACAGAGATAGGGAGGGTTGTAGGGGCTGGAGAAGGTTACAGAGATAGGGAGGGGTGTAGGGGCTGGAGGAGGTTACAGAGATAGGGAGGGTTGTGGGGCTGAGGAGGTTACAGAGATAGGGAGGGTTGTGGGGCTGGAGGAGGTTACAGAGATAGGGAGGGTTGTACGGGCTGGAGGAGGTTACAGAGATAGGGAGGGTTGCAGGGCTGGAGGAGGTTACAGAGATAGGGAGGGTTGTAGGGCTGGAGGAGGTTACAGAGATAGGGAGGGTTGTGGGGCTGGAGGAGGTTACAGAGATAGGGAGGGTTGTGGGGCTGGTGGAGGTTACAGAGATAGGGAGGGGTATAGGGGCTGGAGGAGGTTACAGAGATAGGGAGGGTTGTAGGGGCTGGAGGAGGTTACAGAGACAGGCAGGGTTGTGGGGCTGGAGGAGGTTACAGAGATAGGGAGGGTTGCGGGGCTGCAGGAGGTTACAGAGACAGGGAGGGTTGTGGGGCTGGAGGAGGTTACAGAGCTGGGAGGGTTGTGGGGCTGGAGGAGCTTACAGAGATAGGGAGGGTTGTGGGGCTGGTGGAGGTGACAGAGATAGGGAGGGTTGTAGGGGCTGGAGGAGGTTACAGAGACAGGGAGGGTTGTGGGGCTGGAGGAGGTTACAGAGACAGAGGGTTGTGGGGCTGGAGGAGGTGACAGCGATAGGGAGGGTTGTCGGGGCTGGAGGAGTTTAGAGATAGGGAGGATTGTGGGGCTGGAGGAGGTTACAGAGATAGGGAGGGGTGTAGAGGCTGGAGGAGGTTACAAAGATAGGGAGGGCTGTGGGGCTAGAGGAGGTTACAGAGATAGGGAGGGTTGTAGGGGTTGGAGGAGGTTACAGGGATAGGGAGGGTTGTGAGGCTGGAGGAGGTTACAGAGACAGGGAGGGTTGTGGGGCTGGTGGAGGTTACAGAGATAGGGAGGGTTGTGGGGCTGGAGGAGGTTACAGAGATAGGGAGGGTTGTGGGGCTGGAGGAGGTTACAGAGATAGGGAGGGTTGTGGGGTTGGAGGAGGTTACAGAGATAGGGAGGGTTGTAGGGGATGGTGGAGGTTACAGAGATAGGGAGGGTTGTAGGGGGCTGGAGGAGGTTACAGTGATAGGGAGGGTTATGGGGCTGGAGGAGGTTACAGAGATAGGGAGGGTTGTAGGGGTTGGAGGAGGTTACAGGGATAGGGAGGGTTGTGAGGCTGGAGGAGGTTACAGAGACAGGGAGGGTTGTGGGGCTGGTGGAGGTTACAGAGATAGGGAGGGTTGTGGGGCTGGAGGAGGTTACAGAGATAGGGAGGGTTGTAGGGGGCTGGAGGAGGTTACAGAGATAGGGAGGGCTGCAGGGGCTGGAGGAGGTTACAGAGATAGGGAGGGTTGTAGGGGCTGGAGGAGGTTGCAGAGATAGGGAGGGTTGTCGGGGCTGGAGGAGGTTACAGAGATAGGGAGGGTTGTAGTGGCTGGAGGAGGTTACAGAGATCGGGAGGGTTGTAGGGGCTGGAGGAGGTTACAGAGATAGGGAGGGCTGGAGGAGGTTACAGAGATAGGGAGGTGTGTAGGGACTGGAGGAGGTTACAGAGATAGGGAGGGTTGTAGGGCTGGAGGAGGTTACAGAGATAGGGAGGGTTGTGGGGCTGGAGGAGGTTACAGAGATAGGGAGGGTTGTGGGGCTGGTGGAGGTTACAGAGATAGGGAGGGGTATAGGGGCTGGAGGAGGTTACAGAGATAGGGAGGGTTGTAGGGGCTGGAGGAGGTTACAGAGACAGGCAGGGTTGTGGGGCTGGAGGAGGTTACAGAGATAGGGAGGGTTGCGGGGCTGCAGGAGGTTACAGAGACAGGGAGGGTTGTGGGGCTGGAGGAGGTTACAGAGCTGGGAGGGTTGTGGGGCTGGAGGAGCTTACAGAGATAGGGAGGGTTGTGGGGCTGGTGGAGGTGACAGAGATAGGGAGGGTTGTAGGGGCTGGAGGAGGTTACAGAGACAGGGAGGGTTGTGGGGCTGGAGGAGGTTACAGAGACAGAGGGTTGTGGGGCTGGAGGAGGTGACAGCGATAGGGAGGGTTGTCGGGGCTGGAGGAGTTTAGAGATAGGGAGGATTGTGGGGCTGGAGGAGGTTACAGAGATAGGGAGGGGTGTAGAGGCTGGAGGAGGTTACAAAGATAGGGAGGGCTGTGGGGCTAGAGGAGGTTACAGAGATAGGGAGGGTTGTAGGGGGCTGGAGGAGGTTACAGAGATAGGGAGGGTGTAGGGGCTGGAGGAGGTTACAGAGATAGGGAGGGCTGGAGGAGGTTACAGAGATAGGGAGGGTTGTAGGGGCTGGAGGAAGTTACAGAGATATGGACGGTTGTGGAGCTGGAGGAGGTTACAGAGATAGGGAGGGGTGTAGGGGCTGGAGGAGGTTACAGAGATAGGGAGGGTTGTAGGGGCTGGAGGAGGTTACAGAGATAGGGAGGGTTGTAGTGACTGGAGGAGTTTACAGAGGTAGGGAGGGTTGTAGGGGCTGGAGGAGGTCACAGAGATAGGGAGGGTTGTGGGGCTGGAGGAGGTTACAGAGATAGGGAGGGTTGTAGGGGCTGGAGGAGGTTACAGAGATAGGGAGGGCTGGAGGAGGTTACAGAGATAGGGAGGGGTGTAGGGGCTGGAGGAGGTTACAGAGATAGGGAGGGTTGTAGGGGCTGGAGGAGGTTACAGAGAAAGGGAGGGTTGTATGCTGAAGGAGGTTACAGAGATAGGGAGGGTTGTGGGGCTGGAGGAGGTTACAGAGATAGGGAGGGTTGTGGGGGGCTGGAGGAGGTTACAGAGATAGGGAGGGTGTAGGGGCTGGAGGAGGTTACAGAGATAGGGAGGGCTGTAGGGGCTGGAGGAGGTTACAGAGATAGGGAGGGGTGTAGGGGCTGGGGAGGTTACAGAGATAGGGAGGGGTGTAGGGGCTGGAGGAGGTTACAGAGATAGGGAGGGGTGTAGGGGCTGGAGGAGGTTACAGAGATAGGGAGGGTTGTAGTGGCTGGAGGAGGTTACAGAGATAGGGAGCATTGTCGGGGCTGGAGGAGGTTACAAAGATAGGGAGGGTTGTGGGGCTGGAGGAGGTTACAGAGATAGGGAGGGTTCTAGGGGCTGGAGGAGGTTACAGAGATAGGGAGGGTTGTAGGGGCTGGAGGAGGTTACAGAGATAGGGAGGGCTGGAGGAGGTTACAGAGATAGGGAGGGGTGTAGGGGCTGGAGGAGGTTACAGAGATACGGAGGGTTGTTGGGGCTGGAGGAGGTTACAGAGATAGGGAGAGTTGTGGGGCTGGAGGAGGTTACAGAGATAGGGAGGGGTGTAGTGGCTGGAGGAGGTTACAGAGATAGGGAGGGTTGTAGGGGCTGGAGGAGGTTACAGAGATAGGGAGGGTTGTAGGGGCTGGAGAAGGTTACAGAGATAGGGAGTGTTGTGGGGCTGGTGGAGGTTACAGAGATAGGGAGGGTTGTAGGGGCTGGAGGAGGTTACAGAGACAGGGAGGGTTGTGGGGCTGGAGGAGGTTACAGAGACGGAGGGTTGTGGGGCTGGAGGAGGTTACAGAGATAGGGAGGGGTGTAGGGGCTGGAGGAGGTTACAGAGATAGGGAGGGGTGTAGGGGCTGGAGGAGGTTACAGAGATAGGGAGGGTTGTAGGGGCTGGAGGAGGTTACAGAGATAGGGAGGGTTGTAGGCTGGAGGAGGTTACAGAGATTGGGAGGGTTGTGGGGCTGGAGGAGGTTATAGAGATAGGGAGGGTTGTAGGGGGCTGGAGGAGGTTACAGAGATAGGGAGGGCTGGAGGAGGTTACAGAGATAGGGAGGGTTGTTGGGGCTGGAGGAGGTTACAGAGCTAGGGAGGGTTGTAGGGGCTGGAGAAGGTTACAGAGATAGGGAGGGGTGTACGGGCTGGAGGAGGTTACAGAGATAGGGAGGTGTGTAGGGGCTGGAGGAGGTTACAGAGATAGGGAGGGCTGTAGGGGCTGGAGGAGGTTACAGAGATAGGGTTGTAGGTGCTGGAGGAGGTTACAGAGATAGGGAGGGTTGTAGTGGCTGGAGGAGGTTACAGAGATAGGGAGGGTTGTAGGGGCTGGAGGAGGTTACAGAGATAGGGACGGTTGTGGGGCTGGAGGAGGTTACAGAGATAGGGAGGGTTGTAGGGGCTGGAGGAGGTTACAGAGATAGGGAGGGTTGTAGGGGCTGGAGGAGGTTACACAGATAGGGAGGGGTGTAGGGGCTGGAGGAGGTTACAGAGATAGGGAGGGTTGTGGGGCTGGAGGAGGTTACAGAGATAGGGAGGGGTGCAGGGGCTGGAGGAGGTTACAGAGATAGGGAGGGTTGTAGGGCTGGTGGAGGTTACAGAGATAGGGAGGGTTGTAGGGGCTGGAGGAGGTTACAGAGATAGGGAGGGTTGTGGGCAGGAGGAGGTTACAGCGATAGGGAGGTTTGTGGGGCTGGTGCAGATTACAGAGATAGGGAGGGTTGTGGGGCTGGAGGAGGTTACAGAGATAGGGAGGGTTGTGGGGTTGGAGGAGGTTACAGAGATAGGGAGGGTTGTAGGGGATGGTGGAGGTTACAGAGATAGGGAGGGTTGTAGGGGGCTGGAGGAGGTTACAGTGATAGGGAGGGTTATGGGGCTGGAGGAGGTTACAGAGATAGGGAGGGTTGTAGGGGTTGGAGGAGGTTACAGGGATAGGGAGGGTTGTGAGGCTGGAGGAGGTTACAGAGACAGGGAGGGTTGTGGGGCTGGTGGAGGTTACAGAGATAGGGAGGGTTGTGGGGCTGGAGGAGGTTACAGAGATAGGGAGGGTTGTAGGGGGCTGGAGGAGGTTACAGAGATAGGGAGGGCTGCAGGGGCTGGAGGAGGTTACAGAGATAGGGAGGGTTGTAGGGGCTGGAGGAGGTTGCAGAGATAGGGAGGGTTGTCGGGGCTGGAGGAGGTTACAGAGATAGGGAGGGTTGTAGTGGCTGGAGGAGGTTACAGAGATCGGGAGGGTTGTAGGGGCTGGAGGAGGTTACAGAGATAGGGAGGGCTGGAGGAGGTTACAGAGATAGGGAGGTGTGTAGGGACTGGAGGAGGTTACAGAGATAGGGAGGGTTGTAGGGGCTGGAGGAGGTTACAGAGATAGGGAGGGTTGTGGGGCTGGAGGAGGTTACAGAGATAGGGAGGGGTGCAGGAGCTGGAGGAGGTTACAGAGATAGGGAGGGTTGTAGGGCTGGTGGAGGTTACAGAGATAGGGTTGTGCAGCTGGAGGAGGTTACAGAGATAGGGAGGGTTGTAGGGGCTGGAGGAGGTTACAGAGATAGGGAGGGTTGTGGGGTTGGAGGAGGTTACAGAGATAGGGAGGGTTGTGGGCAGGAGGAGGTTACAGCGATAGGGAGGGTTGTGGGGCTGGTGCAGGTTACAGAGATAGGGAGGGTTGTGGGGCTGGAGGAGGTTACAGAGATAGGGAGGGTTGTGGGGTTGGAGGAGGTTACAGAGATAGGGAGGGTTGTAGGGGATGGTGGAGGTTACAGAGATAGGGAGGGTTGTAGGGGGCTGGAGGAGGTTACAGAGATAGGGAGGGGTGTAGGGGCTGGAGGAGGTTACAGAGATAGGGAGGGCTGTAGGGGCTGGAGGTGGTTACAGAGATAGGGAGGGTTGTAGGGGCTGGAGGAGGTTGCAGAGATAGGGAGGGTTGTCGGGGCTGGAGGAGGTTACAGAGATAGGGAGGGTTGTAGTGGCTGGAGGAGGTTACAGAGATAGGGAGGGTTGTAGGGGCTGGAGGAGGTTACAGAGATAGGGAGGGCTGGAGGAGGTTACAGAGATAGGGAGGGGTGTAGGGACTGGAGGAGGTTACAGAGATAGGGAGGGTTGTAGGGGCTGGAGGAGGTTACAGAGATAGGGAGGGTTGTGGGGCTGGAGGAGGTTACAGAGATAGGGAGGGGTGCAGGGGCTGGAGGAGGTTACAGAGATAGGGAGGGTTGTAGGGGCTGGAGGAGGTTACAGAGATAGGGAGGGTTGTAGGGGCTGGAGGAGGTTACAGAGATAGGGAGGGGTGTAGGGGCTGGAGGAGGTTACAGAGATAGGGAGGGGTGTAGGGGCTGGAGGAGGTTACAGAGATAGGGAGGGTTGTAGGGGCTGGAGGAGGTTACAGAGATAGGGAGGGTTGTGGGGCTGGTGGAGGTTACAGAGATAGGGAGGGGTGTAGGGGCTGGAGGAGGTTACAGAGACGGAGGGTTATGGGGCTGGAGGAGGTTACAGCGATAGGGAGGGTTGTCGGGGCTGGAGGAGTTTAGAGATAGGGAGGGTTGTGGGGCTGGAGGAGGTTACAGAGATAGGGAGGGTTGTAGGGGGCTGGAGGAGGTTACAGAGATAGGGAGGGTGTAGGGGCTGGAGGAGGTTACAGAGATAGGGAGGGCTGGAGGAGGTTACAGAGATAGGGAGGGTTGTAGGGGCTGGAGGAAGTTACAGAGATATGGACGGTTGTGGAGCTGGAGGAGGTTACAGAGATAGGGAGGGGTGTAGGGGCTGGAGGAGGTTACAGAGATAGGGAGGGTTGTAGGGGCTGGAGGAGGTTACAGAGATAGGGAGGGTTGTAGTGACTGGAGGAGTTTACAGAGGTAGGGAGGGTTGTAGGGGCTGGAGGAGGTCACAGAGATAGGGAGGGTTGTGGGGCTGGAGGAGGTTACAGAGATAGGGAGGGTTGTAGGGGCTGGAGGAGGTTACAGAGATAGGGAGGGCTGGAGGAGGTTACAGAGATAGGGAGGGGTGTAGGGGCTGGAGGAGGTTACAGAGATAGGGAGGGTTGTAGGGGCTGGAGGAGGTTACAGAGAAAGGGAGGGTTGTATGCTGAAGGAGGTTACAGAGATAGGGAGGGTTGTGGGGCTGGAGGAGGTTACAGAGATAGGGAGGGTTGTGGGGGGCTGGAGGAGGTTACAGAGATAGGGAGGGTGTAGGGGCTGGAGGAGGTTACAGAGATAGGGAGGGCTGTAGGGGCTGGAGGAGGTTGCAGAGATAGGGAGGGGTGTAGGGGCTGGGGAGGTTACAGGGATAGGGAGGGGTGTAGGGGCTGGAGGAGGTTACAGAGATAGGGAGGGGTGTAGGGGCTGGAGGAGGTTACAGAGATAGGGAGGGTTGTAGTGGCTGGAGGAGGTTACAGAGATAGGGAGCATTGTCGGGGCTGGAGGAGGTTACAAAGATAGGGAGGGTTGTGGGGCTGGAGGAGGTTACAGAGATAGGGAGGGTTGTAGGGGCTGGAGGAGGTTACAGAGATAGGGAGGGTTGTAGGGGCTGGAGGAGGTTACAGAGATAGGGAGGGCTGGAGGAGGTTACAGAGATAGGGAGGGGTGTAGGGGCTGGAGGAGGTTACAGAGATACGGAGGGTTGTTGGGGCTGGAGGAGGTTACAGAGATAGGGAGAGTTGTGGGGCTGGAGGAGGTTACAGAGATAGGGAGGGGTGTAGTGGCTGGAGGAGGTTACAGAGATAGGGAGGGTTGTAGGGGCTGGAGGAGGTTACAGAGATAGGGAGGGTTGTAGGGGCTGGAGAAGGTTACAGAGATAGGGAGGGTTGTGGGGCTGGTGGAGGTTACAGAGATAGGGAGGGTTGTAGGGGCTGGAGGAGGTTACAGAGACAGGGAGGGTTGTGGGGCTGGAGGAGGTTACAGAGACGGAGGGTTGTGGGGCTGGAGGAGGTTACAGAGATAGGGAGGGGTGTAGGGGCTGGAGGAGGTTACAGAGATAGGGAGGGGTGTAGGGGCTGGAGGAGGTTACAGAGATAGGGAGGGTTGTAGGGGCTGGAGCAGGTTACAGAGATAGGGAGGGTTGTAGGCTGGAGGAGGTTACAGAGATTGGGAGGGTTGTGGGGCTGGAGGAGGTTATAGAGATAGGGAGGGTTGTAGGGGGCTGGAGGAGGTTACAGAGATAGGGAGGGCTGGAGGAGGTTACAGAGATAGGGAGGGTTGTAGGGGCTGGAGGAGGTTACAGAGCTAGGGAGGGTTGTAGGGGCTGGAGAAGGTTACAGAGATAGGGAGGGGTGTACGGGCTGGAGGAGGTTACAGAGATAGGGAGGTGTGTAGGGGCTGGAGGAGGTTACAGAGATAGGGAGGGCTGTAGGGGCTGGAGGAGGTTACAGAGATAGGGTTGTAGGTGCTGGAGGAGGTTACAGAGATAGGGAGGTATGTAGTGGCTGGAGGAGGTTACAGAGATAGGGAGGGTTGTAGGGGCTGGAGGAGGTTACAGAGATAGGGACGGTTGTGGGGCTGGAGGAGGTTACAGAGATAGGGAGGGTTGTAGGGGCTGGAGGAGGTTACAGAGATAGGGAGGGTTGTAGGGGCTGGAGGAGGTTACACAGATAGGGAGGGGTGTAGGGGCTGGAGGAGGTTACAGAGATAGGGAGGGTTGTGGGGCTGGAGGAGGTTACAGAGATAGGGAGGGGTGCAGGGGCTGGAGGAGGTTACAGAGATAGGGAGGGTTGTAGGGCTGGTGGAGGTTACAGAGATAGGGAGGGTTGTAGGGGCTGGAGGAGGTTACAGAGATAGGGAGGGTTGTGGGCAGGAGGAGGTTACAGCGATAGGGAGGTTTGTGGGGCTGGTGCAGATTACAGAGATAGGGAGGGTTGTGGGGCTGGAGGAGGTTACAGAGATAGGGAGGGTTGTGGGGTTGGAGGAGGTTACAGAGATAGGGAGGGTTGTAGGGGATGGTGGAGGTTACAGAGATAGGGAGGGTTGTAGGGGGCTGGAGGAGGTTACAGTGATAGGGAGGGTTATGGGGCTGGAGGAGGTTACAGAGATAGGGAGGGTTGTAGGGGTTGGAGGAGGTTACAGGGATAGGGAGGGTTGTGAGGCTGGAGGAGGTTACAGAGACAGGGAGGGTTGTGGGGCTGGTGGAGGTTACAGAGATAGGGAGGGTTGTGGGGCTGGAGGAGGTTACAGAGATAGGGAGGGTTGTAGGGGGCTGGAGGAGGTTACACAGATAGGGAGGGCTGCAGGGGCTGGAGGAGGTTACAGAGATAGGGAGGGTTGTAGGGGCTGGAGGAGGTTGCAGAGATAGGGAGGGTTGTCGGGGCTGGAGGAGATTACAGAGATAGGGAGGGTTGTAGTGGCTGGAGGAGGTTACAGAGATCGGGAGGGTTGTAGGGGCTGGAGGAGGTTACAGAGATAGGGAGGGCTGGAGGAGGTTACAGAGATAGGGAG